>NW_022170596.1:2604935-2605612 GCF_008802855.1 Photinus pyralis
TGTCTTGCCTGATCTATGATCCTATTGCTAATTTCCAATTTTCCCTGTATGGTTTCCAATCTGGAATAGGAAGGTTTGAATTGTCCTTATTCTCTGTAGGTCCCCGTAATTATCGACCTCGGAAAGTGTGTTTGAAGCAATAGCTCCAGTATATCTTTCCCAGTTTTCATCTATACTGCATTCATTATAAAAACGTAGTAGATGGCGCTGTATTTGAAGATAAGCACACACAGGAAAAATATAGAACGGTACCAAATTGTTTTAAAGTAGAAATATCCAGCAAACGATTTTGCACTTTGATCTGATTAACAGCTAATGACAGTTCGACAGTTTAGTTGGCAGCAGAAACTACCAGCTTACAAAATTCAGCACTCGTTTTATTTTTCAGCATAATACTGATTCGTATTTTAACTAATCACAGTGAAGGTCAAAGCTTCCCTATGCTTTCTACCGCTACCATCTTAAAATGAATAGAGTATTATAGGTCCCACTACCTTTTTTAAGGTTACCTATTTTCGCTTGCTGTTTCAGCGGGCAATTGGCTTTGAACGCATCTATTGTGGATGTTCGGAGATTATTCTCCAAACGATCTCTACAGAACTGGCGCAAACGAAAATTATTTTTATGAAATCATACAAAACCAAAATGCACTTTTCCCATTTTGATGAAAAAAGTAA
>NW_022170596.1:2605712-2630978 GCF_008802855.1 Photinus pyralis
ATTTTTCTGATGACAATTCAACTCATGTATAAAAATCGCATAAGCCGCAGTGCAATTGTCACTTTGACAGCGGCAAAAGTTACCTGCATCTTTTCCAGCGACAAATGCACTAGTGGTTTTTTCACTTATTCATTTTCGAACCAATTATCGCATTATCCTTTCCCATATGACTAGTTTGACGTCTGTCAATAATTGACTAGTTTGGTGAATTTCTTGTTCGTTAAATTGTCCTGCCGAATTACACTCGAGGTTTGCATTTAAACCGAGTAAATTTGGGTTGCTGCAATTCAAATCTGTTTCCTTTTAGCAATTGAACTCGAAAAACTGTCAACCTAAAAATGCTCCACCTTCGGTGTCGCATTTTTATTAGTTGACAGTTTTTCTCGTCTAATTGCTAGGCAACAAATTTTCATTACCTTAACAACCCAAATTTACTCGGTAAAAATACAAACCTCTTGTGCAATTATAAGTGAAAATTGAATCACAATTTTCTGCTATACCCTCATGTAGTCCGGTAGTCGGTCGGTAAATGTAGCCAGACTATCTCACCGGTATTTTTAATGTCTTTTTTTGTAATGTATGAGATAGGGTAGATTCAGCTATACAAGTCAAGGTATAGTTATTTGTTCACGCAAAGCAAGGGTTCTCATTGGCTAATTAATTAGTAAATTCGTCATCTAGGAGGACATGATCTGTGATCTGTCAAAGTTCAAAATAATTTGTCAGTTGCCGCACGCAAATTAAATACTTATTATTTTACCGAATTAGCTCAGAAATATAAACCCTTATCAACTCTTTTGTGAAAGTAAGGTTGGAAGGAGTATCGTACATATGCCATTGAACTATAGTAAATACTCCGTAACAGGAAAGGCATCGCCCGTAAACAACTGTTACAAGGTCCCCGTGACAAGAGATATGGGTGGAGGTAGGTACTATTATCATAGTGTTACACTAAGCTATTATTCACAATCATATACCGGGCGAATATTTCCATCTAAAAATCTAAACCGAACATAGGGAATTAACATGGTAAAAGGGTATTTTGTTGATAGTTGCGCTCCCCATGTTAACTTAGAGGGTTTATAATGACACCAATCGAAAGAAGATTTGTTTCCTCGTCTAATGATATACGAATTAGTACATTTTCAGGTGTATTTCTCACTATTTTATCAAAAATTCGGCAATAAATCCACTTACCAAAATCATTTTAAGCCATTCACTATATAGTAAGACAACGAGCAGATTCAAACGTCGAAATTAATCAGTTTATGACAACTGGCTTTAATTTTTTTGTAAAATGCGATTCACTGAGGAAATAGTTATTTACATATGAGTATGTTAAATCAAGGTATACGTTAACCAGTGAGATGTTTACTGCCGAAGCGTAGCTGAGGCAGGAATTTCGAAACGAGTAACGTAAACTGATTTGACATACAAATAATGTAAAACATTTTATTTCATACTGCTCTATTTCTATTAAAATACCATTTTGATTAGAATGTTGTAGGTACACATTAAAATAAAAGCAAAAGTCGATCACTTGATTTGTTTGATCTGACAGTAGTTTGACAAATATCAATGCATACGTTTAGATGGATGTCAGTTGCGGTTGCTAGGCAAAATTTCCAGTCTGGTAAAAATTTTCAGTCTGGTAAATCGTATTTTATCTGCGCCTGTAGGATAACTCTCACCATTGAATAAAAACACTGTAAGAAGCCTAACGCTTATGGAAGAAAGCGCGACAAATCCCCTTGCACCCGCATTGGTTGTGATCCCCGAACTCTCTTTGCGGTAAATAGGAGGAAAGCAAATTCTCATTCTTCTCAGTTCAAGAATCGACACTATTGACAGTGTTTCCATTATATTCTCAGTTCAATCTCTGTCGCGCTTTATTTCCACGGGGTTAGGCTTCTTATAGTGTTTTTATTCAATGCTCTCACTTATCCCGGTAATTTTAAGTGGGATAAGAACTTAATTACCACACTCAGTGGGATAAGCCCTTGTCAAAACAATGTATGATCAAAAATCAACTATCAAGATTATATATTGTAAACATTAACGTCTGATGGAAGAGTTCCAGACTCACTCATGACATAAGCAAAGAAATCAGAAGCAAAATTTTTGACGTACAAATTTTCTTGACGTTAGGATTTTCTTGTTTCTATGGCGTCGAAAACTGCTAACTATGCTACTTCGATTGAAATTTAAAAAAATGCATCAAATTTATTTTTCGTTTTTAGCAGTAGAAGAACAGTCGCAGATAAAAAGTTGTATTTAATACTTGGGCTAACGGCCATTAACATACTCATGCTCTTACAATAGCTCGGGCTAACGCCCTCGTATGCGCAATTGTCGCATTCGTAAGTTAATGAGGCCGTTATCCCACTGATTAAATAAATAACTATTACCAGACTCAAATCAGTCTGGGAAAGCGGCGATTACTAGATAGTATGAATTTATGAAATAAAAGTATTTTATATAATAAACAACGTTTACAGCGAAAATATTTACTCTAGTACCCGATATTTGTTTTCCGTGCGTTTTAATGAGCGTCCCATTCCTTCTGTGTGAAAACCTATTTCAATTCTTTAGGAAATTTCCATGGCTTAACATGATTTTGCTAATTGGATTTATTGCCGAATTTTTGATAAAATAATGAGAAATACACCTGAAAATAAACTAATTCGTATATCATTACCTAGATGAGAAAAAAATCTTCTTTTGATTGGTGTCATTGTCATTATAAACCCTCTAAGTAGTCTAAGTTAACATGGAGAGCAACGATCTGCAAAAAAACGTTTTTCCCATCTTAATTTCCTATGTTCGGTTTTAAAATATTCACCCGGTATGTAATATGTCAATTGCCAACTGTTTTGAAGTTTGGAAGTGAGCAATTGTTTGGCATACTTTGCGAACATCAGTACTTCCCGACCTGCACGGCCATGCTGATTAGATTTCAATGTCACGCTGACATTAGTGGAATTTGTTATACTACCACTTTAAGTTAGATTGTGAATAAAATAGTATACAGGGTTATTCTTGACGAGCGTCAGTTAGAAAGATATGGAAAACCTTTGTAAATGAAAATAAACTAATAATAAGTTCTTTAAGGGTTTTGGCACATGATGAATTGAACTAAAATATTTTCAAGATGGCGCCACTTCCGGAAATACCGGAAGTAGCCATCAACTTTGTTATTTTAAATAGGGACCCCCTATTTTTTCTACATTTTCGGATTCTACGTCGAATTTGGAGCACAACGATACCCCATAGTTGACCCTTTGCTCCAAGGGCTTTGTCGATATTCAAGTTTTTATGTCAAAAATTGAATTTGCAGGGGTCATTTTAAAAATTTATTATTCGAAAACGGTGAGAGATATTGCGAAACAGTTTTCAATGCTTTATTAAGGAAAGATTGAATTTTCTTATGGTATACGAAACCGTCTAAAAAAGTGAGACTACGTCACTTTTTCAAAGCTGTCAACTTTTAAATTTTTAAATATCCATAACCCCATTTTTTTAAATGGCACCCCCCATTTTGTTCTTCACCGTTGTTTTCCTTTTTTCCAGACCTTTAATTTGATATAAAATGTGAAAAGCTGCTTCAAACGGTTTCCGAAATATTCCATGTTTTAGTTACTTCTTGTAGCAAATTGATAAAAAAATTAATTCGCTGGATGTTATTCTTTTGTTTTTATTATGATAATGTTTAAACGTCAAATCTGCAGGAATAACGGTATGTTTCCAACAAAAATACAAAAAAGGAAGCGTGTGGTAGGTTCTGAGGAACAAGAAATAACAGCTGTATTGGCGTATTTTGCTGCAAATCCATCTGCATCGCTTAGATATCCATCAAAGAGAAATTGACATATCAGACACGAGTGCACAAAGAATTCTCAAAAAGCATAAATGGCACCCATATTTGTTTAAAAAAGTGCATTGCCTTTACGGTGGTCTACCAAAGGCTTCCTTTTTTGTATTTTTGCTTGCAACGTAGGTACTGTTATTCCTGCAATTTTGTAGTAATTTGCGAATTGTAGCCTCTGTGGGTCGTGCCTTGTCAGGGTATCTTTCCGAAAAAAGACGGCCGCTATTCTATTATATTCACCCTGTATTTATATTAAATTCAAAAAATCTTCATTAGTGTAATCCAGGGTGTAACCTAAACGAGCCATTATTGACGACAAGTATAAGTACAAGCAGCGAAAATTTGACGTTTAAACATTATCAAAATAAAAACAAAAGAATAACATCAAGCGACTTAATTTTTTTATCAATTTGCCACAAGAAATAACTAAAACATGGAATATCTCGGAAACCGTTTGAAGCAGCTTTTGACATTTTGCATCAAATTAAATGTCTGGGAAAATGGAAAACAATGTTGAAGAACAAAATGGGGGGTGCCATTTAAAAAATTGGGGTTATGGATATTTAAAAATTTAAAAGTGGAGAGCTTTGAAAAAGGGACGTAGTCTCACTTTTTTAGACTGTTACGCATACCATAAGAAAATTCGATCTTTCCTTAATAAAGGATTAAAAACTATTTTGCAATATCTCTCACCGTTTTCGAGTAATAAATTTTTAAAATGGCCCCTGCAAATTCAATTTTTGACATAAAAACTTGAATATCGACGAAGCCCTTGGAGCAAAGGGTCAACTATGGGGTATCGTTGTACTCCAAATTTGACGTAGAATCCGAAAATGTAGAAAAATACGGGGTCTCTATTTAAAATAACAAAGTTGATGGCTACTTCCGGTATTTCCGAAAGTGGCGCCATCTTGAAAATATTTCAGTTCAATTCATCATGTGCCAAAACCCTTGAAGAACTTATCAGTTTATTTCATTTTCAAAGGTTTTCCATATCTTTCTAACTGACGCTCGTCAAGAATGACCCTGTATAAACCACGCTGGTCGGTGGGTCATAACCAAGACCAACGCCTCGCGTAGGTAATGAACCACTGGCCAGATCAGTATGTAATCTACTATTCTGACAGGTGGGCATAATACGTAACGATATCCGACTATCCCTGCGTGCTGACACTTACCGGCCGGCACCTGTCCACTTTTTCCTGCCCCTCCTGTCATAGTGGTAAGTGTCTAATGATCTAAATTGAAGGACTAAACCCATTTGGAGGTCGAAGTACTTTTAATTTCCGAATCAAGTAATGTCAATTTGAATGGACGAATTTTTGTATTAATATTTTACCCAAATCTCATTTAATTTAAAATGAACAATTGTGTGTATAGAAACTTTGATAATGTCAAATCTGTCAGTGACGACAGGGGTCAAGTAGGCCGCAGTGCGGTAAAAACGTGACAGGTACGGCCAGTAAAGTGACAAGTGGCAGGAAACTGTAGTCTGCTTTGCCTTTGCCATGGAACTAAGTAAATTTCTGACAGGGCCATGAAATATGTTATTTACGTATAAAGGCCGGGAAGTGGCTTTATTAAAGTCGAGTTTAGATGTTTATCGGAACGAGGGCCGACGAAACGAACCGAGTCGGATTTGCTAAAGAGTGCTTTTAATAATTTTTTCTACGAAAGTGTAGAAACACGATTGTTTTTGTAGGTAAATTGATTGTGAAAACAGGTCTTTGAAACACTAGTGCGGCAAAAATATTTTCTGCACGCATTTTCTACACGCTAATAAACATATGCGAAGTAACTCTTTGTAATTGTATCGCTTTATTCACAGTTTCGTTATATAAGACAATGGCAGAAAAATTGGATCACTTAAAACTACAATTAAACTACAACTAAAAAATCATACATGAAATATGACTAATTACTAATAAATATTAAAGGTACAAGATGAACAATTACCTGTACTTACACCTGGAATTGTCGACTTTAACTGATTAATAGATTTTGAAATCGAAAGATTGGAAGTTATTACATTGAACGCCCAAGACGATGTGCAGGTACCAGTTAATTCAGAAATATCAGAAGCATTACCAATTATTTTCTTGGAAACCAACTTTCGTTCTTAAAGACTCATCGATGTAACCCTCTGCTACCATTGACGACTCCAACCTCCGTGACGCTTTAGGCTCAGAATATCTGCCCATCATTAACAAGTAGCGTGGCCGAAGTCCGGCGAAAACTGCAATGACCGGTAAAAGCAAAAAGATCTGGCAGATTTAGATCATTTGCAGTTTGTTGAGGAATTTTGCAAAACGTGTTTACCTATACGGTTGAACGGTAAATTTACCTTTCTTATAATTTAAGAAAAACCGATTAGTTGGCACATTAGAGGGACGTAAAGCTCGGGATTTGGTATAAATCTATATCCAATTTTCTTGGCCTTCTGCTACAGAAAACGTTCTTGGGACATGATTCTTGGAGTCAGGAATCGTTATCAATAAAATTGTATCTTGTTCTGTGAAATCCGTTACAGTCATTTTACAACGTTCGCTCCGACGGCAAGCTCCAGCCACTCCAAGGACGAGAGCAACCTTTAATTAAATTATGCTTATTTATTATTTAAAAATACAATAAGAAATTCACAAACCTTCATCATTACAAATGTTTCATCAGGCGCTTCTCCCAAAAACTTAGCGATTTGTTCTCTTATGAAAACGTTCCTTTCCGAAACGCTGCTTAGACTTTTGGGGTAGCAATTCATGCGAAACCGCATTAGCCATTTCCGCAACGTCCGGCGGGGTGCACATACCTTCTTCATCTTCAGTTTCGTCAAAATCCATCTTAACACTTCTTCACTACGCCACAAATTGTTTGACTTAAATTTACGATTTTTCAAACAATTATGTTTAAATGTATTCAAAATTTATTTAAATCGAAAATATAAAAATTGTTTGAACAGAAGAAGAAAACAATAATTAACTATTAACAAAAATTCGTCGAACTTTGTTAGCTAGAAACCTTCAGTTAATTTAATGCAAAAGGTAAAGTTTAAAATACGCGGGTATTGCCCGGATGTACAAACTGGTTTGCCGCAGTCGAACCAGGCGCTGGAATGGGAATTGGATAGTTGATCTTTTAACGTAGTCACATTAAGCAACGTTTTAAGCTAAAACCTTGAGGTTGTGGTTAAAATAATTTTTAATTATTTCACGCCAGCGCCTGGTTTAGTTTGTAAATTTATAACAAATAAAGCCAACTCGTCCTGCCATCTTCTTTCAAACCCAACCCACCTACCAAGCTACCGGTGCAACTTTGGCTCCCAACTTTGGGCAAGATGCTAGGGCAGGATCGAGAAGAAACAACGGAAGGCTATGCATTGCGTAGTAGAGGTCAAGTAGTACGAGAAACAGCGGCAAAAGAACAAGATAGCAGTCGTGGAGCGATTCCAAAAAATCCGGCCCAAACACAAGCTGCTGCTCGTGCAGCTACTCCTTTAGATACAGGTAGGAGAAACGAAATTCCCTCAGCACCTAGGGGTCACAGGGCAACGGAACCCAGCCAATTCATGCATAGGCGTGGAGATAAGGATAAGATGCCAGAAGAGTTTTTTAGAACCCCAACGTCGTCGCATCAAAATAATTTCTCACGGCGGTCAAGGTTGCGAGAAAAGGCGGTAACTGAGGATGTCGATAATTTTTTCCCTGGGCGAATAAGTATGGAATCGAACAGTAATCCACCAACGTTCCATTATCAGCCATCACACCTGCCAGCGATGTTCAAAGAAGGTACCATGTTGAATTTTCCCAAATTAGATAACGTTAATCGTATTGCAACAAACGAAAGGTCAGTTCAGCCACATTCCGTGGATAACGCAAAGCATATCAATGTCGATGCAAACCGAATGAATGTAAATAATCAGAACAATGTAGTAGATTTAGTTACCCAAATTGTGTCGTCTTTAATTAATATGAATGTAATTAGTAACAATAGTAATGAACAAGTCAGGCATGTCACCACTACGGCAAATGCAGAGTTTTTAAAAAAAATGCCTATATTTGATGGTTCAGACAGTTTAAACCCTATGGAATTTTTAGCAAAAACTGAATATTTATACAACTCGCAAAATATTAGTTTTGAGGGTCTTAAATTTGTTTTGCATAACCAGTTTAAAGGACAGGCATTGCTCTGGAGTCGCGCTTATTTGGATTCATTTAGAGACTTTACGACCTTCAAACAAGCTTTTAAGGAGCATTTTTGGTCTGAAACTAAGCAATTAGAAGTCAAGTTAGCTCTTCAAGCAGCACGATACCCAGAGAAAAATAAGGGTTTGGTGGATCATTTTATGTACTATTTAGCACTGGCTCATTATTTGGAACCCCCTTATCCCGAAGCCTTATTAATTAAAACCATTGCACGTCATTACCCGCCCAACATATCTGCTGTGTTAGTAGGTACGGTGTCGATTAGCGAGGCGATGGATCGGCTTCGGCAAGCCGACTATTATTTTAGGGATACGGGACCGATAAGGTACAGTCAGTTCAGTTCTAGTAAAAATGAATACGACAAACCTAACCAATTTAGAAACGCGGTAGTAACACCTACTAACAATAATTACCGTAAAGAATATTATAAAGGTACTAAGCCAGCACAAATCTCAACAATTCTTACGGAAGAGGCCTTGCCTCAAGAAAATATTGAGGATAGGGAGGTTGAATCGGAAAACTCCGACCGCTCGCACACGAATTAAGCCCTACGGTGCGACTGCGGGTTAAGAGGGCAACAAATAATGTAAATAACCCCCGCGAGGATCTTTTAGAAGAACCGTATCAATTATCGGAACCGTTATTAAAAGGTTACCATTATTTCTGTATCTATATAATTTTTGTTTCCTGCCGATGAAGTTGATACCGGTAGCGAAAATTATGCGGCGTTTTATAATGAAGATGTTTGATTCGCAAACTTTCCGAACTCTAACACTTAATTCCACGTTTCCATGTACGGGGGTAAGAGTCATCGGGGCTTTCAAACATAAGCATCGGCGTGTACAGCAGCAATCGCTTTTCCTGATTAAGATTCAAAAGTACTTTAGCTCGATGTAGTTCTTAATGATTTCTGGGTTTATATAATGATCCACTCATATTGGTAAATGATCTTTTTACGCAATGCAAGCTGGATATTAGCTTAGGGACTCGGACTCTTAATTTTACCAGTAAATGACTGAGTGCATTGATGTATCAGAAATTAACAACTTCTGGCCTCTCTTACCGAAAACCAGCGAGCTCATTTGCATAAAGTGTTACTTAACTATAAATCCATTTTTTCGGAGTATCCTGGACGTACTCAGGAATATTCGCATAAAATTAAATTAAATGATTCCTCCGAGTTTTATAGAAAACCATATCCTGTCCCAATTGTACATCGTGCTGCAGTACAAAAGCAATTAGACCAGATGGAAGAATGGGGAGTTATCACTCGGGTTGCCACCCCATATATCTCACCTATCATGGTCACGGTAAAAAAGGACAAAACAGTCCGTATTTGTTTGGATGCGCGTCATTTAAATTCGGTCATGGAAAGAGAGCACGAAACTCCTCCACCGATAGAGGAGCTGTTACATTCTTTACCTAAAGTTCGTTACATGTCTTCTATCGATTTCACACACGGTTATTGGCAAATTCCATTAACTTTGGAGTCACAAAAGTATACTGGATTTAAGTTTAACGGACATACTTATTGTTTTTGTGTCTTGCCATTCGGGCTATCATCAAGCGTTAGTTCATTTACACGGTGCTTGTCAAACATTTTTGGTACGGAGTTTAATGATTTTGTACGAATTTACATTGATGATATTCTTATACTGTCGGAGACCTTTGAGCAGCATTTGCAGCACATTGAATGCGTGCTATCCCGCTTACAAAAATCGGGTTTTACTTTAAGAATAAGGAAATGTGCGTTTTTTCGCGAAAATATGCCTTTTCTGGGTTATATATTAGACGCGTCGGGTATTCGTCCAGACCCCGCTCGAACTCAAGCAATTCGGGATTACGAGGCGCCACAAAATGTAAAGCAACTACAAAAATTTTTGGGATTGGCAAATTTTGATAGGGCATTTTGTGCTAACTACGCAGATATAGTTGCGCCATTGAATTACTTATTACGGAAAAAGTGTACGTGGAAATGGGGCGAAATCGAAAAGAACGCGTTCGAGGAGATCAAGGGAAGGTTAGTTAAGAGCACCCTGCTTTATCATCCACGTGAAGATCTACCATATTACCTCACCACTGACGCTAGTGACGTAGGGTTAGGAGCGCAACTGTTTCAAGTCGTGGATGGGGAAAGAAAAGCGGTAGCATGGGCAAGCCGTATGTTGTTGGATAGGGAAAGGCGGTATAGTTCCAACGAAAAAGAAGCGTTAGCTATTGTTTGGGCCTTAAATAAATTTAGGATTTACCTATTAGGGCGTCCGTTTGTAATTTATACAGATAATAGTTCCGTAACCTATTTGAAGACATGTCGCTTGTTATCAGCACGGATCGCCCGTTACGCGATGGCGTTACAAGAATATGATTTCGAGCTGAAACACATTTCGGGTACTGAAAACATGATCGCGGATGCTTTGTCCCGGTGTGCTGTCAATCGCCCACCGACACCAACAGACAAAGTGTTTGGAATTTTTCCCCTATTCAAACTACCGATAACTGTACGTAACCAATTGAAGGATATAGCCATAAAACAAAGGCAAGATCCTAAATTATCCAGTATTATTCAGAGTCTGTCGAATAATTCAGAATTTAACAAAAGATTTACTTTGTTAAACGAAATTTTGTATATCCGTCCCGAATCTGACCGTTGTAAACTGTGCATACCAAAAGAATTGCGATCGTTGTTTATTGAAGCATATCATTGCACCTTAGGGCATTTCGGGGCTTACAAAACCTGGAAAGCACTTCAAGGGGAAGTCTGGTGGTCGAACATGCTTAAAGATGTCAAGCAATGGCTTCGCAATTGCGAACTGTGCCAAAAAACCAAGATCAGTTCCATGCCATCACCACCCCCACAGGCTATTATTGCTAAAGAGAAGAACGAACTTTTGGCGTTGGATCTTTTTGGTCCGCTGCCGCCAAGTAGGGGAGGCGTTACGTTTATATGCGTAATAATTGATGTGTTTACTAAATACGTGACGTTTTATGCGTTAAAGAAAGCCACTACGCGGGCTATTTTACATCGTTTAACCAATGACCTATTTGTAAAGCAGGGTTTTCCACAAAAAATACTCACGGATCACGGGACGCAATTTACTGCGAAACGTTGGGCTGAATGTCTAAGTGGGTTCGGGGTTAAAGTAGTACATTCATCAATTCGTCATCCGCAGAGCAACCCTTCCGAGAGGGTGATGCGCGAATTAGGAAGGTTATGCCGTACCTACTGCCACGACCAGCATACCCGTTGGGCGTATGAATTATCAAATTTTGCGGGTTTCCTTAACGCCCTTGTCCACGAGTCCACCGGTTTTAGTCCCCAAGAGTTACAAATGAGTAGTGAGGCTATCAAGCTCCTGCCCACCAATTTGCAACCACCACAGAGCGATACGTTTTCTCCCGAGCTTAAACTAATAATGGCCCAAGAAACTTTGGAGGGTGCTGCTGCGCGAAGGAGTGCTCGTATCACCAAGCGTCCTTTTCCTAAATATGAGCCAGGGGAACTTGTGTTACTAAGAAGTAGTCCTACTTCATCTGCCATAAAAGCAGAGACTAAAAAGTTCCTGTTATTGTTTGAAGGCCCGTACCGTATAAAAAAGGCGTTAGGCGTGTTCACTTATGTATTGGTTAACCCCGAAAATGATTGTGAACGGGGAATTTTTCATATTTCCCATTTAAAAAAATATTTTGTTAGGACAGAGTGACAGAGGCAATACCGTACTTTTAACCTGGGGTGCGAGTTGTAGCAGAACCTTAATTTAAATTAATGCAAAAGGTAAAGTTTAAAATACGCGGGTATTGCCCGGATGTACGAACTGGTTTGCCGTAGTTGAAGCAGGCGCTGGAATGGGAATTGGATAGTTGATCTTTTAACGTAGTCACATTAAGCAACGTTTTACGCTAAAACCTTGAGGTTGTGGTGAAAATAATTTTTAATTATTACCAGCCAGCGCCTGGTTTAGGTATGTTCGCTCACAAGTCAGTAGTTACCCTAATGTAAATCTTTTAGTTTGTAAAGTTGTAAAAAATAAAGCCAACTCGTCCTGCCATCTTCTTTAGAACCCAACCCACCTACCAAGCTACCGGTGCAATATTTTGTGCGCTACAAAAGCTACAACCCCTAGAAAGGACGCTAGACGTAGAAGTGTGATTTTTATAGACAATTACATAAGTTTGAAATGAGAGTGAAACCAATTTCTACAGAGTAGTTGCAGGGTTGGTTAAAAATTATTTAAATATAATCTATTAGAGATACAGAAATATTTGATGTACTACAAAATTTACACCCTATGCATTATAAGTGCGTCACATAGCTTTCCCGAACAGTGAATATCTTCTCAGATGATGTTAAAGCTTTGTAGGTACCTTACAAGGCAATGTATTAGTATATAGTTCTCCCCTAGAATTTTTAGGAACCCCTTTTGCTTTTTAAATCCCTTTAGACACTTTTTTTACTCGCGTCAGCTTCTAGTCGTTTCATCTTAGAAACTACCTAGGTCTTTTGTAAAACTTGTTTCCAAAGAAACGATTATCTGAATGGAAATCATGTCTTCCGTATACATCCCGCTTTTATCCTTGTATTTATTCCCTTCAGAAATAATAGTCCAGTGAGTAGGGAATTTGGCCCTACAAAAGGTGGTGTAGTAGTAATTTTTTAATAAGAAACGGGAGCTTTCCCTAAAAAACCAATGACACTAACTTAATCGGACCCCCTCTTTAATATTGATCTGATCCAAACCAAAAAAAAAAGAAACCCAAAATCTATCTAGATATCTGGGCCCTGAAACACACAAAAACCATGAGTTGGGGAGGACCGCTCGCGCCGCCATGTTGGAGGAGGGGTACAACAATTCAGGTTTTTCAAAATAACTCCGCAGCGGTTGATCTTACGAAAAAAAGTTCAAATAAAAGGTCAATGTTGAACGAAAAGTCAACGTCTAGCCCACTTTCGTAAAGTGCTTCATGGATACTTGCGAAAAGAAATTTTGGCTTCTTTAGCCTACATTTGAACTTTTTTTTCGTAGGACAAACCGCTGCGGAGGTATTTTAAAAAAAACAAGGTGTAAAACCGGCTCTCAAATCGACTGGATAATCTGCATCTTAAACAGTTTGAGCGTGAGAGGTTTGGTTCCATCTTTAATAGCGACCCTGTATATTAATTTTTCGTTTAAGACGTTATTGATCTTGAAGTGTGAATTCGCCAATAAAATTGCCGTGTATAGGATTTCAAATTTGTAATTTTCAGACGACAAAAACGTGAGAATCGGAAAGTAATGCGATTACAGGAGTGGATTCTATCGTCATTGAGCGATGATCCCTCAAAGGTCTGAGGGTTAACTTGGCCGTGAAAAAAATTAAATTCACAACAGACCGCGTGAAAAAAATAGGCACTCTAATGAAATTTATGGATGGCGTGCGCTACAACTGTTTTGGTTTAAATAGAAATGTAGCGTTAAATTAAGCTTTATTTCATATATTAACCCATTGTTGAACAACATATAAATCGTTTCTGCTGCCTGGAACGTAATAGATAACGTTACATGTTTTAATCAACTACACACATTCTCGCACATTGTAGGTACCATTTAAATCGTCAAAGTGCAATGAACAATTACCCTATCAGCTCTCATTCTATATAAAAATAAAAACCACACATACATAAAACATTTCCGACATAATAAATAATCATTGATTAACACCTGTTGCTTTTGAAATTTCCTCCTGTATTTAATTGCAGTTGGAATCCCGACAAAAAGTTGTTCATTTGAATTTAAGTGCGCCTTTATTAATATTTTTCTTTTTGGGGCACTTGGTAATCCCGAAATCACTGCAGCTTCCTCTCTCGTATACGAATTCAGCGTGTTTAGCACTTATTTAAATAAGTTAAGAATGAAAAATCAGATTGATTTTGCATGCACACGTAGATTTGCCTGCAATTTTGGGAATAATTCATGAAAAGTGCATTATGCATAGGCTACCTACCTATAAAATTTAAATGCTCGGTAATAAATGGTGATGGGTAAATGTTTAATGGAGTAAATTGTAAATTACACGGTTGTGTTCAAATAGTTAATGCAGCTCATAGATTTTTGCATTTAGTCAATGACATTGGTTGTGAAATATCTTGACATGAGATTATCTCATCGTACTGCATTAAGTTGTTCCAATCCAAAGATGCGACAATGTTTAATATGGTTCCTTAAATAATTGTACTAGACGTCTATGTTTTTGACAAATGTTCCTAAGAGGAGGTTTTGTATCTTCCTCTTCTCAATTAAAAAGCTGTGTCTGAACCGATTCGTGCCTTCCGATTTGAAATTTAGATATGAAGATGCTGATGGCCTTACACATCCCTTGAACGGTTTAAGTTATGGGTATACATCAATTTTTGCTTTGCCATCAATGCTGGGAAGAGGATTGATCTGAATTTGACTGTTTTGTCGCAAATTTTATACAAAATCAAGGTTATTCGGAACAAACTAAGAATGAAGTTTTCCAACTCTCAGCGGGACAGAAATCAAACATTATGTAATTCGTGAAAAACCGGGAAGGGTTTTGATCTTGCCATTTACCGGAGGAATTTTTAAAGTTTTTCAGGATTTTTACGTTCTGCTCGAAGTAATGATCCAAGAAACACATTTCCAACAATAAATTTTGCAGATTTCTCCGTCACTATATTAAACTATCAGCTTAAAATTCAGTTTACAGCGACTTTGAAAAATTGGGCGTTGAATCAAGTGGCGCTTACTCCACACAACTGTTATGTGAATTGTACTCAGAGAGGAAAAGATGTACACATCCTCACTGGCTGACCTTCTGATAGCGCTTTCGATGTAGGTATCCTGAAACCCTAAGGACTTTTTTATTCCCAAAAAAAAAATGCAAACAAGGAACGATCAAAAAGTTTGCAACTACAGATTTTTATTTTAGAATTTTACAAGTGAAAGAGAGCAATGTTAATGATGTTTTAATGAACGAAAATTGAGTACAATGGTAGTTCGCTAATTACATTCTTTTAAATGATAACAAAATAGCCGTAATTATTCAGATTTGAATAAATGCCAAACAGATTGAATCATCAACCGAAAACAATTTATTCAAACATCACAAAATGATTTCTCCGTATTTAATTCTCTTTATTTGCAGCGAGCAATACTATAACCTCAAAAGACCCTTTATTTATTTATTGTGTCAGGCTTTTGTGATCTCATAATGCGTTTCTCATTGCTGCTCACTGTTACAGACAAATAATTAATGAAGTAAAACAACTCCGAACCTCCTCCCATGGTTGGAAAATGAAGCGAACAGGTAAAATTTGGAAAAGACCAAAGAATATTCCAAGAGTTTCCAATTTTTTAAAAAGATTCCAAAAATGATTACGTGGATATTGGAAATAAATGGGTGTAAAGTGTTTAAACTAAATCTATTGTCTCAAAAACAAAAGGAAAGAAACATTCTTTGTTCTTCCTTGCGTAAACTTAATTCTCCGTTTCATACACGACTGCATTTTCTGGAAATCTATGATGGATGTAACCCACCACAAAATATAACGTCATAAAATAGAATTTTACTTAAAGAAAGTAATGTCAATGTCAAATCGTACCGCGACATTAGAATGAAAGAGTGTTATGCGTTGTATCTGCGTTGTGAGTAGGACTAGAGACCAGGGTTCCTGCCAGGGTTAAATATGGTGATTAAAAAGGACCTACTTCTGTGTTTCGTGAATTTTTGAAAAAGGTTGATTGGTGCTATATTACAGTTTTTAGATGACGTGAATTTTTGAAATCTTCGAAACTGTTCACAAACATCATCCCTATGGGAATATCTTATTACCGTTGTAGAGCAATGAAGATTGATTCTGTCTTCTGTCTCTAGGGCGTATTCTGTTACTTATTTAACGTTAATTCAGAGAAATTTTGCATAAATATGTGTAAATATAAGGCAATGCTAGTAATTAAGGGAAATGGTAGCAATTTTTGGCAATGAAGGAATTTTGGTCACCTAAAATAAGCCGTGACCAACCTACAGGGGTTGATCACGAGGGAAATTCTGGTCCCTTATGTAGGAAATTTCGAGGACATATTTGGGAAGTGTAGGATGAAATTAGACGACATTCTGAGAGAATATTAGTACATTTTGGGAAAAGAGGAAGAAATTTTAAGGAAATAAAAGGTTTCTATACGGAAATAACGTTGCTCATTTCACGTTAATTCGAAGAAATTTTGTGTGAATTTGGAGAAATTTAAGGCACTTTAAGATATAACTAAATAAATCAATAAATAAATAAATAAATAACTAAACAAATAAATACATAAATTTTAAGAAAATGAAGGAAATCTTCGTCCACTAACATAAGTCGTAAACAACCCCTCGATTTTTCCCATGCCTGGCCTTGTGCGCTTCTATTGCAATAATCCGATCGTTTATAATCGTATAAAGTTGCATACTTTTGCACTTCTTAGCACAACTGTATATTAAATTGAAAATCGTCACGCATTTTCGACTAAAATCGAAAAATAACACCGAATTTATATGAATAAAGGAGGATAAAGTAGCAGAGATGGCAAACAGTTTTCCAGGGTAAACATTGATAACGAAGTTTTTATTCAAAATAAGTGTAATTTTCGATTTTTCAAGTTATCAATTTATTGAAGTACCTTCTGCATATCAAATTTTTGTGTTCTTTCTTTTTTAAAAAGGCTAGGAATGACAAATTGAACAACCTTTCATGTGTCACTGCTATTTTTGGAGGTTTATTTATCCTCGCCAAGACAAACAGAAAAAAAACTATACTATTGTATAGATAGGTCCAGATCATGCTGTAGAGGGTATTCCATATGCATATTGAGTGTCTTCATAAAACGTCATCCCATCCTTTTTAGAAATTTTGGAATATTTCACACATTTTTTTCTAGACTTTGCAATAGTTCTGAAACCTTTTTGGTATTATATAGTTAATAAACCCACGTGACGGAAACCACTTAAAATTTTTAAAAGTTTTCAAGTTCATTTCAAATTTGCAACAATAGGGAATAAACATGTGGTTTAAATTTACTTGATTCTTTCTCCCGCGAATATTTATTGTCCTGACATTACACTTAAACCATTACTTTCTTATTTAGTTTGTTTTTAATTGCTAAACATGTTAATTCAAAAGTGCAAAATAAGCGAACGAAATTCAAATTTGCGAAACGCTTCACTATTGAACGTATGAAAGTGACGTCAAATGCCACGCGATCGCATTTGTTGTGTCAATTTTCATAAGTATTTAGTCCAGTCAAATTACAGTTTGGGCAGATTGGGATGGGTGCATATTTCCTATTCTAAGGGAACTTTTAATATTCTTAAATAATAATAATAATAATAATCATCTTTATTTAGGATAAGGAAAAGCCACAAGGGCCATTTATCCCTCCTCTACAAGCTTAATCATATAAATGTAGTTAAAGTTCATTAAATAGTAAGTACATAAGAATATAGATAAGTAGATAACATCAAAGAGAAAGAGTATATATACATTGATTGCAGTGGTATGAGTTAAATTTAGCCTACAGCGTTCATCAGGAAGTTGTGGCATTGCTGAATGAAAAGTTTTCTGGCAGTGATGTCACGAATGCTCGGCGGTAAGGTATTCCATAGGCTTGCGGCTAGCACTTGAAATGAAGTAGAGCCTATCTGAGTGTTCGTTTTAGGTAGAAACAAGTCACTGGTACGTGTGTTATACGAGTGAAAACTTTGTAGGGATTTGAACAAGTCACGTAGGTATAATGGTGCACTGTTTGTTTTGATTACTTTATGCAACAGACAAAGTGTGTTATGTACACGGGTTTTCTTCATGTCTAGCATATTTAGACTGCGTAGCATAGGTTGTATGCGATCAAACTTGTGTAAGCCACATGCATAACGTAAGCAATAGTTTTGGACCTTTTGTAATTTGTAAGATAGCTTCCCGTTAAGACCATGGTAACATACATCTCCATAGGTGATTAGTGGTAAAACTAATTGTTTAACTAGATTGAGTTTAATATTTTGGCTTAAAAGATTTTTAGATCTGTATAGCGTTTTTAACTTGTAATACGATTTGGTGCATACATAGTTGGCGTGCACTTCCCAGTTCAGATTTTGATCAATATGCAGTCCCAAGATTTTGGCGGATGTGGCAAACTCTATACAGTTTCCGTCGACTTCTACTTTTTGAGATGTTGACATGTGAAATTTATGTAAATTTGTCGTGGTGCCAACGGCCATAACAACAGTTTTGTTGGAGTTGAGATGTAAGTTGTTCACGGCTGCCCACTTAGAAATTGTGTGTAGATCTTCATTTAGATTACTCATATGCGTATTTGAGTTGCTACTGTTGATCGTCATTAGCAACTGGATGTCGTCTGCGTATTGATGTATATCAACATATTTTAGGAAATAGTTGAGGTCCGAGACATACACGTTAAACAGTAATGGTCCAAGGATGCTTCCTTGTGGAACACCTCCTTCAACAGGTAATGAAGTAGATACGGAAATCCCTTTTGCCGTAGAGATTTTAGTCCTTTGCGATCTATCGGATAGATAATTTTTGAACCAGTTTATAGAGTGTTTAGAAAGACCTAATGTCTCCAGCTTATGGATTAGTCTAGAATGACTGACAGTGTCAAAAGCCTTCGAAAAGTCTAATCCACACATTACAGTAACATTGCCGTTATCATACTCTCCTTTTATTGAATGTAGTAAACACAATAGAGCAGTAACAGTGATGTGGTGCTTACGAAAACCTGACTGTTTTAGGTAGTAGAGATGGTTTCTTTCTAAATAAATATCGATTTGTTGGTGTACGATTCTTTCCAGTATTTTGGACATTGCTGGAAGGATGCTTATGGGCCGATACTGTTCCACATTTTGAGCATTTTTGATTTTCGGGATAGGTGTGATTATTGCGGTTTTCCATAGTGCTGGGACAATACTGCTGTATAATGAATAATTAATTATGTCAGTCAGCGCATCTAAACAAAATGGCAAACACAACTTCAGCTCAGTAATGGACAAATTATCACATCCCTTGGCTGAGCTCTTGATTGATTGCACTGCGGATAATACTTCAGACCTATCCACACATTTCAAATTGAATACATGTGACTCAGGATTTCGACATTTGGCCTCCACAGTAAAATTAGGTTGTAGCCCGGTATATCTACAGTCTTGGTGAAAGTATTTATTAAACACGTTAGGGTCCTTTAATACGCTGAAAAAATTTTTGTTGTGTTTGCTATCGATAATTTCCATGTTACGTAGTCCATTCCAAAGGCTGCGTGGGGTGATATTGTTTGTGTTAACAAATCTATTGATGGCCTCCATTTTACGAGTTTTAATTGCATGCTTTGTGTCAGTAAGTAGGCGTTTGTAAAATACCCAGTTGGTGTAATTCCTTTGAGATCGATATCTTAGCCAGGCATTGTTTTTCTGACGTATCATTTTTAAAAGCTCTCCAGACAACCATGGCTTATATTTTTTGCTCGTTTTGATAGCTTTTATCGGTGCATATTCATTGAGGAGTTGATTGATAAGCACATATAAGTGGTGTAGTTTTTCATCAATTGTGTGACAGCTGTTTACGCCATTCCAATCCAGTGAAGACGCAGTTTGACAAAATTCAGCGTAGTTTATATTCCTGAGATCTCTAACATGGACGCTGGTTTCGTTGGTGGTAGTTGTGACTGAATTATTCATAATGTATTCAAAAGAAATAACATTGTGGTCAGAAGTTCCAATAGGACAAGTTTGTTTGATATTAATAATTCGCTCGGGATGGATTGTAAACAGGAGGTCGATGAGTGTACTCGAGCTGGGAGTAATTCTTGTAGGATCTTTAACCATCTGAACAAAACCTAGTTCGTTGAACATTTCTTCAAAAACATGAGGTACACGTGGACCAAGCATATTAATAT
The DNA here is from genome assembly GCF_008802855.1 of Photinus pyralis. Lineage (NCBI taxonomy): Eukaryota > Metazoa > Arthropoda > Insecta > Coleoptera > Lampyridae > Photinus > Photinus pyralis. The sequence continues at coordinate 2,625,713 of NW_022170596.1, forward strand.
TAAAGTCACCAACACAGATTAGATTGTTATATTTAAAATATAAGTTCTTAATAGTATCATTTAGAGCAGACAGGTCACTAATGTTACTACTTGGGCTTCGATAGGCGACCCCAATGGCAAAAATCTCACGTCCGTGTTCGACCTCCAACCATAATTGTTCGATTCCAGTGTTAGCGGTGTGTATTACTTTTGCTTTGATATGATTTTTGACTATAACCGCCACACCACCAGCATGGGTAGGTCTATCAACTCGATGTACTTGATGGGTGTCAAATACTATATGGGGATAGGTACATTTGGGATCTAACCAGGTTTCTGATAAGAACATGAAGTCGAAATCAACCACCTTCAATTTTATGTAGTCGGCATTTTTAGACAAGGATCGTATATTGGTAAAACATATTTGCATTGTGTGATTAGTGTAGCTTGTGAGGAGGGCATTTACAAGTTTTTTTGATCAACGATTTTGGGCTGGCCGCGTACATATCGAATGGTAAGGTTTGGTTCGCCATTGTTTTTCCGTGAATCTAGTTCGTTGCGCAATTTGTTCAGATAGTCGCGTTCCTTAGGCGTTTGATCGCTACTGATGGTGATTGCTTGATAGTTCGGGTTACCTTTGAGCTTGATCTTGTTTTTCAAGATAATTTTCGTTTCTTCACTGGTATTGAGTATAACCTTAATTGGTCTTGGGCGAGATGTCTTGTTAATGATACCTAGTCGAAACATAGACACTCCGGATAGGTTGCAATCAGTGCTGATTAGCTGTAAAATCTGGTTTACCCGACTACGGTCGTCTTCTCTGCGGAGATCAATACTTTCATTATTGCTTTCTGTTACCCCAAATATGATAATGTTCTTCTGGCGAGTCCAGCGTTCGTTAATTTCATTAATTATTTCTTACATGTAAGGCAGCTTGATTTTTAATCTCTCGAACAGTTAATTTTTTTTAATCCATTCAGTATTTTTAAAACATCTTTGCCCAAGCTGTAGGGACGGTAATGGCATAATAACAATATTATTTAAATAAACTAATACACTTGCGTTATTGCGAATACGATTTCTCCTTCAATAATAAAATTTGCAACAATTGTATTTTGGCATTCAGACTGAATGCAAAGTTACGACGCTTATAAAGTGGGCAAAGAAATTATTAGTTTAAAAGGGATAGATTTGACACTTTTGTTTATGGATTTTGTTGCCGTTCGAAGCTTTTATTTTCAATCCAACCCCATTTGGGGATTTCATGCGATTATTGAACGGTCATTTTCCAATCAAAGTGATCTTACAGTAAATAAACCCTGTTCGTACAGGTATAAGCACATGGCAAAAGTGAAGTTTTTTGTACATCACTGATAACCAACAACGTCGAATTCAATTTCTTCCGATAGAAAAAATGAACCTAGGAGGGGCCTGGAGCATTTTTCATAGGAACCACTCTATATATTTGGAGTTTTTGAAAAAATAAAGATAAAGATAATTTAGGTCCGCATGAAAAATGTAGTTCGTATCAAGAAAACCAAACACGTTCTATAAAAAATGTGTATTCACATGGACTCTATATAAAAAAAGTGCTCTGAGAAAGATTTCTGGTAACAAGTAAAAGGCGCACCCACCAAATTTTATAAAATTCTGACAATGTTTGTGCCAAAGGTTGCAGTTGCAGTTTTTTATTTCAAATTTGTAGAAACCTAATTTTTTGTTCGTTATTTTCATGTTGAAGACCTCCCAGATGCCAAATTTCGTCGAAAGTTGTGGAAAAAATGCACATTTTGGCATAAACGGCGTACATACCGTCCAATCTTTGGCCGTACTTTATCATTACACCCTGTGTACCGTTGTGATCTGCGTTTGTCTTGCTAAAAAGGTGGGAGGCGAATCGCAGTACCACAGATATACGTCTTTACGTATAGTTGTGGCAGTACCTACGGTATACTGTCGTTTGAGCTAAGGGATTTTTGCCCTGTCTGTGTTGATGTTGCCGTCGACGAGTTGTAGGAAAGAGTAATTGGCAGCCGAATTAACTTTTTATTTCGCAAATTTTTCATGGGGTTTTGGTATTTTAAAAATTCCACCCGCGATGTTATAAACAGTGAACGTGTCAAACCAGCATTAACATATTATTTTAGTTTAATTATAAATGCCATATTATAATTAATCAAGGAATGCGTTTACTGTTTTTAGATGCATACAGAAACACAATTAATTATGCTTTCGATGCCCGTTTATCACACGATCGGCATCTATGATGCCCGTTCCTAAGAATTACGAAAAGCTCATTAACAATAAATCCAAGGCTCCTCTAAGTTTATTCGGTGGAAAAAATGGACGACGTTTCCTTTCATGACACCGCTTGATTTGTGCTAATTAGTTTATGAAATGCAAATCGAGAAATGCCCGTGCTTGACATTTAAAATGTATCCGCTCAGTCTCAAATTATTGACGCGGGGTCCGTTATGAAAAATAAAAGTCTTTGTGAAAAAATTCGGTTCTGCAGGTGGCGCGATTACTAATTCCACCCTTAAGATACGGAGCACCGATTATAATTTAAGATAAGTAACGCATACCATCTTAGAAAAGGGATAAAAAATTAATTATAAATTACCAGCAATAACCCTGCACGTTTCGTCGGACGGGAGCGACATTTAATAAATCGGATTTACGTTTTATTTGGTATTCCATCTGTTGGTGAAGTTAATGATCGACCAAGAATAACACAGATTCTTAACCCTGACCTACGCATCAAGTTTTTCGTTGCGCTGCGTGAAAAGAGATAAAAAGGATATGCTAGAACGAGATAAAAGAATCCCTTGATGACGACCAAAAGTGTTGGATGTTGAGTGGGATCAATTCAATAGAGCGGAATATTAAGAATTAAAATACATCAAAAACTCTTCGATATTAATTATATTTCGACTGTATCGCCATCCCTTCGTTCTCCCACATACAGAGCGATTGTCTTTGACGTACACGCTTTTACATTCAGCCACGCCGACATCATTAAATCCTTGTCCAGAGGCCGATTTTCGCACAAAATTCGTCGAGCTATGCCTAATTTTTTTCTAATGCAATTTATAAATTGATCGAGCAAGTAGAAACTAATTTGCCGCTTCGTAAGAGTTGTGTGCAGTATCCAAACAGCCAAAGGGCCGGAGAGGGTAGAGGGTAAAAGAGAATAACGGCCCTTAACAAAAGAAAGACCATGGATGCGTTGAGCCGTGAAGATAGATGCTATCTCACGCAGAAGGCTATTTAGGATCGAATATGATTTTATAAAAAAATACCTTATTGTTAATTAACTTTTTCATATATTGACGAAAATTGATATTGTTCGAACTCGTTTATAATTAAGATTGGTAATTTTATTTTTGTCGTCGATAAACGAGGGGAGATATGTTTTATTTCACCCACATAACATTTTAGGATGGATTTCTACACTCCATGATACACGATATTAATGTCGAATGGTCACCGAAACGCACTTATTACACGAACTGAAAGTAATTTGCTAATAAACTGGCTTTTGTCTTCCATTTTTATACCACTCTATCTTGTCGAAGCGATTTATGATTCGTATGCTTACATTTATATCCCAGTTTAATGTTCAGGTGGACGGTTCAGTAATTTGCAGGACATTGATTAAATATAAGCTACATTTAATTTACTGATGAGATGTCAAATTATGTGCTACGCATCATCCATCAGGACAGTGACGAATGGGCATCATTTCAAATAGATCAGATTAAGACAGGTAACAAGAAAAAATCGATGAATACAAATTAATATTATGGGGAGCAACGACTCTAAACCTCCCCAGTGCTTCGTTTATTATATGTGTGGTTGCTATACGTTTCGACGGTACGTCATCATCAGGCGATCCAATATTAGTATGGTAAAAATGACAATTAGGACGAGATCATAAATTTCAAAATACTTACGGAAATTTTAAACGATGCACAAATTGCATATTAAATTAACTGGCAATGTAGCGTTAACTTTATAAAATTATTTTGTAAGAAAGAACAAAATAAACCCATAAAGAGCGTTTAAAAAAAGCGGCAGAGCACCTCGGTGTGGATTTGACCCATTTTCAATTGGTTTGTTACATGTGGTATATATACATATATATGTTAACTGTGGAAAGTTTGAACCGAACAGGTTCAAGCGTTTGGCAGAAACAGAGAGGCGTCACCCCAAGAGGTCATTGGATTTGGCCCATTTTCAATAGGCTTATTACTTGTGGCATATAGGTCAACTGTGCAAAATTTGAACCAAATCGGTTCAAGCGTTTGACAGTTATCGTGTGCACGGACAGACGGACACCATCGACTCCCCTATAAAGCTTGCATCGCGTTGCTCTGCCCCTTAATAATTCTTACATTTTGATAAACGACAATGAATCGAACCGGGAAGTGGAAAGTGCGCAAGGTGAAATGTTCTGGGAAGGTGGAAGGAGAGCGGGAAATTCAAAAACATAACTAAGTACAAGGTGAAAGGAAAAGAAGAGGAAGCTCTTACTGTTAATGAAATTTGATGGTAGTAAATACCTGGAAGCAGTTAGGACTTGCGGAAGGGATTAAATATACTTAAAATTAAGTTCTCAAAACAAGGAAGATAGTTCATAAAATGGAGGTTCCTGTAATAATTAAAAGTAAAACATTAATAATTCGGCGGTAAAAATGATTTAGAGGAAATCCAAGATTTGAAGCTATAAAAATTAAAAAATTCAAATAAATCAAGGATCTGAATATACAGGATCTGGTTCTAGGAAAACTAAGAGCCTGGAAGTTTATTTTAGTACATTCCATTAAAGGCGAAATACGCAAGTTATGCCACTGTATATGTTTTGGACTGCGAATATTAATAACTCCATTGCACAAGGACGAAGGCTTGCAAATGGATGCGGGTTATGGGTTTTCAGTCGAGCATCCATTTTTGACCTGCTACTTCAACTTCAGTTTATAAGAAGATTCCTACCCTAAAATTTTAGAAGAATTGGTTCAAAAATTACGAATGTGGGTCTGGGCATGCGCAACAATTATTGTTTTGCGTGTTTTTAGTCGGATCGAATTGTGTCCATACAATATTTTAATCAAATATCTTCACAAATAAAGAAAAACGGATGGCGCATGTGCAAAACAAACTTTTTGATTCGACATTCGTTTATTGCTTATTTGAGGTACCTACACACAAAATTTCATTTAAATATCTTAACATAGGAAAATTGGAATGCGCAAATACAAAAGTTATCGTGGACAACGCACGACGG